>NC_053025.1:327092838-327119193 GCF_003073215.2 Triticum urartu
CCGCCCGACTCGTTGAAATCCCCCAAAATCTCAATGCTTACCGGCTAGCTATAAAAACCCTCACGGCCGGTGAGTCCTGCATCGCATTTCCCCCTCCATCCCTGTAGCTTATCTCGTTTGCTTCTCCCACATTCGCCAATGGCACCGGTCCGTCATCATCGCTTAGCCACTCCGCCATCATCAGAGGACAGCTCCATCTCGAAGACAACACCATGGCGGCGGTGTGGTACTCGACGTAGTGTAGTGCGTGTGGCGTCCCTGTTGGGTGTGCGCGGAACAACCACCACACGCTCCGCCGCCGGTGCCCGTCGGCAGCTGTTGCCGGCCGCTGTTGCTGCCACACCACCATCGAAAGCCAGGGCCATCGTCCGCTCCGTCGCCACGGCCCGAAGGCAGGAGATGGCCGTCGTGGCTGCCACCCCACTGTCGGTCACTGTGGCCATCACCTCTCCGCCACCGCGGCCCGAAGGTGGGAGGTGGTGGTCGTGGCTGCCATCCCGTGATCGAACGACCTGGCCGCCAGCCCACCATCGACCGCCAGGTTCATCACCCACTCCGCCACCCCTGCCCGAAGGCGGGAGGTGGAGGTGGATGCCCGCACACGTGCCAGCGACCTTGCGCGCTACACCGAGTTCCTTCAGGAGGAGGAGGAGCGCCTCATCGAGCACGCAAAGAGCCTTCCCGCCGCAGCGGCAGCGGCACATGCCACCTCAGAGGCGAGGAATCAGGAGATCTACGAGGAGAACCACCGCTTCGAGAGGGGTCATCTGGAGCGGCAGAGGGCGTTCGAGGCGCGCGTCACTGAAGCTGCATTAGCGGTAGGCACCACATTGAGGTTGCCCAGCTCACCGGTAGGCTCCTCCTCCTCCGCCTCTTACTAAGCGTGCTCGGCAGAGGAGAGGCAGCCGGAAGTAGTACAAAGCCCCTCCGCACTAGTAGTAGTAGTATTTAGGGTCTATTTTGTTCAGTTCATCTGACTATAGATGTGGTAGAACTGTACAACGTACTTAAAATTAGCTAGTATATATAGTTGAACTAGCTATTTCCGTACGTGGTTGGCAACAATTGGGGAAAAGTTTGGTCGGTTTAGCTGTCGAGTTGAACTGTTTGTATAAGTTAGGCACGACTGCTTAATCTATGAATGAAATCTATGCTTAATTACTGAATTTTAGTTGCAAAAAATAGATTCTGCTAGTGATTTTTAGCTTCATATTTTGACAAATCGCAGTGTTACAAGGATTGACAAATCTTACCAAATTGTTTGTACGTGGTTCCACAGGGGTCATCCAAAACAACCATTCGCGTTGAAGGGATGCACAAATCCTGCGCTAGTCTCCCTTTGCATATGGGTATCTAAAACGTTTGCGATCAAGAGCTGCAGAAATCCTGCTCGGCACATTTTCTCTTCACTTCCTGGGGAAGCTGTCAGTTTGCATACGGGTGTTCTAACTAAAATGTTTGCGATGAGTGTTTTATATTTAAAAAGCGAATTAAACTACGGCTTGGGCGCCATTATTGGGGAGGATGCGAGCAAGGCGGGCGGCCATGGAAGTCAAAGGGCTCACTTCCCAGTGAGCATGCGCAGCATACAGCTCGCATGCTTCCCGATGAGCCTGCGCACATGCCGCTCCATGATAGGATGCCAAGTTTCATCAATTTGAGACGAGTTTTGGATTTACTAGATTTTAAAAACCATGCATCTCAATGTTTTACCAGCAATCAATGGTGCCTTAGTGTTTGAAATTCATTCCCATTTCTTGCATGGGACCTAAGCATGCACCCAAAGACACATATTTGATTTTTCAACCAATTTATATGCACTGGAGAATGTGCATGTAGTTTAAATTTGAATCATACACATAAATGCATTGAAAACTCAGTTAATGCATAAAAATGTTCAAATGAACCCCGAAAAATCACAAAAATTCACACAACACTCATGTTGTTCTATGTTGACATGAGAAAAAATATTTGAAAGCAATTAGTGGCAATGGATATCATTTCGTCCCCAAAGTTGGGACATTCCCTACCGAAAACCATCATGCTTGTAGTGAGAAGCTCCGATTTGTGAGAAGCATATACCCAAACCTGCCCCAAATGGTACAAAATTTGTACCACGCCAAGTTGATGCCGCTCCATGATAGCATGCCAAGTTTCATCAATTTCAGACGAGTTTTGGATTTACTAGAATTTAAGAACCAGGCATCTCAATGTTTTGCCGGCACTCAATGGTGCCCTAGTGTTTGAAATTCATTCCCATTTCTTGCATGGGACCTAAACATGCACCCAAGGACACATATTTGATTTTTCAACCAATTTATATGCACAGGAGCATGTGCATGTAGTTCAAATTTGAATTATGCACATAAATGCATTGAAAACTCACTTAATGCATAAAAATGTCCAAACGAACCCCAAAAACTCACAAAAATTCACACAACACTACTATTGTTCTATGTTGACACGGGAAAAAAATTGAAAGCAATAAGAGCCAATGGATATCGTTTCGTCCCCAAAGGAGGGACGTTCCCTACCGAAAAGGCGAAAACCATCATGCATGTTGTGAGAAGCTCCGATTTGTGAGAAGCATATACCCAAACCTGCCCCAAATGGGACAAAATTTGTACCACGGCATGTTGATGCCGCTCCATGATAGCATGCCTAGTTTCATGAATTTCAGACAAGTTTTGGATTTACTAGAATTTAAAAACCAGGCATCTCAATGTTTTGCCGGCAATCAACGGTGCCCTGGTGTTTGAAATTCATTCCCATTTATTGCATGGGACCTAAGCATGCACCCAAGGACACATATTTGATTTTTCAACCAATTTATATGCACTGGAGCATCTGCATGTAGTTCAAATTTGAATTATGCTCATAAATGCATTGAAAACTCACGTGATGCATAAAAATGTCGAAACAAACCCCGAAAAATCACAAAAATTCACAAAACACTCCGGTTCTTCTATGTTGACACGAGAATTTTTTTTGAAAGAAATAAGTGGCAATGAATATCAATTCGTCCCCAAAGGTGGGACGTTCCCTACCGAAAACCATCATGCTTGTTGTGAGAAGCTCCGGATTGTGAGAATCATATACCCAAACTTGCCCCAAATGGTACAAAATTTGTACCACGGCATGTTGATGCCGCTCCATGATAGCATGCCAAGTTTCATCAATTTCAGACGAGTTTTGGATTTACTAGAATTTAAAAACCAGGCATCTCAATGTTTTGCCGGCAATCAATGGTGCCCTAGTGTTTGAAATTCATTCCCATTTCTTGCACGGGACCTAAGAATGCACCGAAGGACACATATTTGTTTTTTCAACCAATTTATATGCACCGGAGCATGTGCATGTATTTCAAATTTGAAGTACGCACATAAATGCATTGAAAACTCGGTTAATGCATAAAAATGTCCAAACGAACCCCGAAAAATCACAAAAAATCACACAACACTCCTGTTGTTATATGTTGACATGAGAAAAAAAATTGAAAGCAATAAGAGGCAATGGATATCGTTTTGTCCCCAAAGGTGGGACGTTCCCTACCGAAAAGGCGAAAACCATCATGCTTGTTGTGAGAAGCTCCGATTTGTGAGAAGCATATACCCAAACCTGCCCCAAATGGAACAAAATTTGTACCACGACATGTTGATGCTGCTCCATGATAGCATGCCTAGTTTCATGAATTTCCAACGAGTTTTGGATTTACTAGAATTTAAAAACCAGGCATCTCAATGTTTTGCCAGATATCAACGGTGCCCTAGTGTTTGAAATACATTCCCATTTCTTGCATGGGACCTAAGCATGCACCCAAGGACACATATTTGATTTTTCAACCAATTTATATGCAGTGGAGCATGTGCATGTACTTCAAATTTGAGTTATGCACATAAATGCATTGAAAACTCAGTTAATGCATAAAAATGTCCAAACGAACCCCGAAAAATCACAAAAATCCACACAACACTCCTATTGTTCTATGTTGACACGAGAAAAAAATTTGGAAGCAATAAGTGGCAATGGATATCGTTTCGTCCCCAAAGGTGGGACGTTACCTACCGAAAACCATCACGCTTGTTGTGAGAAGCTCCGGATTGTGAGAAGCA
The DNA here is from genome assembly GCF_003073215.2 of Triticum urartu. Lineage (NCBI taxonomy): Eukaryota > Viridiplantae > Streptophyta > Magnoliopsida > Poales > Poaceae > Triticum > Triticum urartu. The sequence continues at coordinate 327,096,951 of NC_053025.1, forward strand.
TATACCCAAACCTGCCCCAAATGGTACAAAATTTGTACCACCACATGTTGATGCCGCTCCATGATAGGATGCCAAGTTTCATCAATTTGAGACGAGTTTTGGATTTACTAGATTTTAAAAACCATGCATCTCAATGTTTTACCGGCAATCAATGGTGCCTTAGTGTTTGAAATTCATTCCCATTTCTTGCATGGGCCCTAAGCATGCACCCAAAGACACATATTTGATTTTTCAACCAATTTATATGCACTGGAGAATGTGCATGTAGTTTAAATTTGAATTATGCACATAAATGCATTGAAAACTCGGTTAATGCATAAAAATGTCCAAACGAACCCCGAAAAATCACAAAAATTCACACAACACTCCTGTTGTTCTATGTTGACACGAGAAAAAAAATTGAAAGCAATAAGAGGCAATGGATATCGTTTTGTCCCCAAAGGTGGGACATTCCCTACCGAAAAGGCGAAAACCATCATGCTTGTTGTGAGAAGCTCCGATTTGTGAGAAGCATATACCCAAACCTACCCCAAATGGGAGAAAATTTGTACCACGACATGTTAATGCCACTCCATGATAGCATGCCAAGTTTCATGAATTTCAAACGAGTTTTGGATTTACTAGAATTTAAAAACCAGGCATTTCAATGTTTTACAGGCAATCAACCGTGCCCTGGTGTTTGAAATTCATTCCTATTTCTTGCATGGGGCCTAAGAATGCACCCAAGGACACATATTTGATTTTTCAACCAATTTATATGCACTGGAGCATTTGCATGTACTTAAAATTTGAATTATGCACATAAATGCGTTGAAAACTCAGTTAATGCATAAAAATGTCAAAACAAACCCCGAAAAATCACAAAAATTCACACAACACTCCTGTTGTTCTATGTTGACACGAGAAAAAAAATTTGAAAGACGAAGGTGGGACGTTCCCTACCGAAAACCATCATGCTTGTTGTGAGAAGCTCCGGTTTGTTTGAAGCATATACCCAAACATGTCCCAAATGGGAGAAAATTTGTACCATGGCATGTTGATGCCGCTCCATGATAGCATGCCAAGTTTCATGAATTTCAGACGAGTTTTGGATTCACTAGAATTTAAAAACCATGCATCTCAATGTTTTACCGGCAATCAACAGTGCTCCGGTGTTTGAAATTCATTCCCATTTCTTGCATGTGACCTAAGCATGCACCCAAGGACACATATTTGATATTTCAACCAATTTATATGCACTAGAGCATGTGCATGTAGTTCAAATTCGAATTATGCACATACATGCATTGAAAACTCAGTTAATGCATAAAAATGTCCAAACGAACCCCGAAAAATCACAAAAAATCACGCAACACTCATGTTGTTCTATGTTGACACGAGAAAAACATTTGAAAGCAATAAGAGGCAATGGATATCGTTTCGTCCACGAAGGTGGGACGTTCCCTACCGAAAGCCATCATGCTTGTTGTGAGAAGCTCCAGTTTGTGAGAAGCATATACCCAACCCTGTCCCAAATGGGACAAAATTTGTACCACGGGCATGTTGATGCTGCTCCATGATAGCATGCCATGTTTCTTGAATTTCAGACGAGTTTTGGATTTACTAGAATTTAGAAACCATGCATCTCAATGTTTTGCCGGCAATCAACGGTGCCTCGGTGTTTGAAATTCATTCTAATTTCTTGCATGGGACCTAAGCATGCACCCAAGGACACATATTTGATTTTTCAACCAATTTATATGCACTGGAGCATGTGCATGTAGTTCAAATTTGAATTATTCACATAAATGCATTGAAACCTCAGTTAATGCATAGAAATGTCCAAACGAACCCCGAAAAATCACAAAAAATCACACAACACTCCTGTTGTTCTAAGTTGACACGAGAGAAAAAATTGAAAGCAACATGAGGAAATGGATATCGTTTCGTCCACAAAGGTGGGACGTTCCCTACCGAAAACCATCATGCTTGTTGTGAGAAGCTCCGGTTATGAGAAGCATATACCCAAACCTGTCCCAAATGGGACAAAATTTGTACCACGGCATGTTGATGCTGCTCCATGATAGCATACCAAGTTTCATGAATTTCAGACGAGTTTTGGATTTACTAGAATTTAGAAACCATGCATCTCAATGTTTTGCCGGCAATCAACAGTGCCCCGGTGTTTGAAATTCATTTTAATTTCTTGCATGGGACCTAAGCATGCACCCAAGGACACATATTTGATTTTTTAACCAATTTATATGCACTGGAGCATGTGCATGTTGTTCAAATTTGAATTATTCACATAAATGCATTGAAACCTCAGTTAATGCATAGAAATGTCCAAACGAACCCCGAAAAATCACAAAAAATCACACAACACTCCTGTTGTTCGAAGTTCACACCAGAGAAAGAATTGAATGCAACATGAGGAAATGGATATCGTTTCGTCCACAAAGGTTGGACGTTCCCTACCGAAAACCATCATGCTTGTTGTGACAAGCATATTCCCAAACCTGCCCCAAATGGGACAAAATTTGTACCACGACACGTTGATGCCACTCCACGATAGCATACCAAGTTTCATGAATTTCAGACGAGTTTTGGATTTACTAGAATTTAAAAACCATGCATCTCAATGTTTTGCCGGCAATCAACGGTGCCCCGATGTCTGAAATTCATTCCCATTTCTTGCATGGGACCTAAGCATGCACCCAAGGACACATATTTGATTTTTCAACCAATTTATATGCACTGGAGCATGTGCATGTAGTTCAAATTTGAATTATGCACATAAATAAATTGAAAACTCAGTTAATTCATACAAATGTCCAAACGAACCCAGAAAAATCACAAAAAATCACACAACACTCCCGTTGTTCTACGTTGACACGAGAAAAAAATTTGAAAGCAATAAGAGGCAATGGATATCGTTTCGTCCACGAAGGTGGGACGTTCCCTACCGAAAGCCATCATGCTTGTTGTGAGAAGCTCCGGTTTGTTTGAAGCATATACCCAAACATGTCCCAAATGGGAGAAAATTTGTACCACGGCATGTTGATGCCGCTCCATGATAGCATGCCAAGTTTCATGAATTTCAGATGAGTTTTGGATTCACTAGAATTTAAAAACCATGCATCTCAATGTTTTACCGGCAATCAACGGTGCTCCGGTGTTTGAAATTCATTCACATTTCTTGCACGACACCTAACCATGCAGCCAAGGGCACATATTTAATTTTTCAACCAATTTATATGCACTCGAGCAAGTCCATGTAGTTCAAATTTGAATTATGCACATACATGCTTTGAAAACTCAGTTAATGCATAAAAATGTCCAAACGAACCCTGAAAAATCACAAAAAATAACGCAACACTCCTGTTGTTCTATGTTCACATGAGAAAAAAAATTGAAAGCAATAAGAGGCAATGGATATCGTTTCGTCCACGAAGGTGGGACGTTCCCTACCGAAAACCATCATGCTTGTTGTGAGAAGCTCCAGTTTGTGAGAAGCATATAGCAAAACCTGTCCCAAATGAGACAAAATTTGTACCACGGCATGTTGATGCCGTTCCATGATAGCATGCCAAGTTTCATGAATTTCAGACGAGTTTTGGATTCACTAGAATTTAAAAACCATGCATCTCAATGTTTTACCGGCAACCAACGGTGCTCCGGTGTTTGAAATTCATTCACATTTCTTGCACGACACCTAACCATGCACCCAAGGGCACATATTTAATTTTTCAACCAATTTATATGCACTCGAGCAAGTGCACGTAGTTCAAATTTGAATTATGCACATACATGCTTTGAAAATTCAGTTAATGCATAAAAATGTCCAAACGAACCCTAAAAATCACAAAAAATAACGCAACACACCTGTTGTTCTATGTTCACATGAGAAAAAAATTGAAAGCAATAAGAGGCAATGGATATCGTTTCATCCACAAAGGTGGGACGTTCCCTACCGAAAACCATCATGCTTGTTGTGAGAAGCTCCAGTTTGTGAGAAGCATATACCCAAACCTGTCCCAAATGGGACAAAATTTGTACCATGGCATGTTGATGCTGCTCCATGATAGCATGCCATGTTTCATGAATTTCAGACGAGTTTTGGATTTACTAGAATTTAGAAACCATGCATCTCAATGTTTTGCCGGCAATCAACGGTGCCCCGGTGTTTGAAATTCATTCTAATTTCTTGCATGGGACCTAAGCATGCACCCAAGGACACATATTTGATTTTTCAACAAATTTATATGCACTGGAGCATGTGCATGTTGTTCAAATTTGAATTATTCACATAAATGCATTGAAAGCTCAGTTAATGCATAGAAATGTCCAAACGAACCCCGAAAAATCACAAAATATCACACAACACTCCTGTTGTTCTAAGTTGACACGAGAGAAAAAATTGAAAGCAACATGAGGAAATGGATATCGTTTCGTCCACAAAGGTGGGACGTTCCCTACCGAAAACCATCATGCTTGTTGTGAGAAGCTCCGGTTATGAGAAGCATATACCCAAACCTACCCCAAATGGGACAAAATTTGTACCACGACATGTTGATGCCACTCCATGATAGCATACCAAGTTTCATGAATTTCAGACGAGTTTTGGATTTACTAGAATTAAAAAACCATGCATCTCAATGTTTTGCCGGCAATCAACGGTGCCCCGATGTTTGAAATTCATTCCCATTTCTGGCATGGGACCTAAGCATGCACCCAAGGACACATATTTGATTTTTCAACCAATTTATATGCACTGGAGCATGTGCATGTAGTTCAAATTTGAATTATGCACATAAATGCATTGAAAACTCAGTTGATTCATACAAATGTCCAAACAAACCCAGAAAAATCACAAAAAATCACACAACACTCCCGTTGTTCTATGTAGACACGAGAAAAAAATTTGAAAGCAATAAGAGGCAATGGATATCGTTTCGTCCACGAAGGTGGGACGTTCCCTAGCGAAAACCATCATGCTTGTTGTGAGAAGCTCCGGTTTGTTTGAAGCATATACCCAAACATGTCCCAAATGGGAGAAAATTTGTACCACGGCATGTTGATGCCGCTCCATGATAGCATGCCAAGTTTCATGAATTTCAGACGAGTTTTGGATTCACTAGAATTTAAAAACCATGCATTTCAATGTTTTACCGGCAATCAACGGTGGCAATCAATGGTGCTCCGGTGTTTGAAATTCATTCCCATTTCTTGCATGGGACCTAAGCATGCACCCAAGGACACATATTTGATTTTCAACCAATTTATATGCACTGGAGCATGTGCATGTAGTTCAAATTTGAATTATGCACATACATGCATTGAAAACTCAGTTAATGCATAAATGTCCAAACGAACCCCGAAAAATCACAAAAAATCACACAACACTCCTGTTGTTCCTATGTTGACACGAGAAAAAAAATTGAAGGCAATAAGAGGCAATGGATATCGTTTCATCCACAAAGGTGGGACGTTCCCTACCGAAAACCATCATGCTTGTTGTGAGAAGCTCCGGTTTGTTTGAAGCATATACCCAAACCTGTCCCAAATGGGACAAAATTTGTACCACGGCATGTTGCTGCCGTCCATGATAGCATGCCAAGTTCCATGAATATCAGACGAGTTTTGGATTTACTAGAATTTAAAAACCATGCATCTCAATGTTTTGCCGGCAATCAATGGTGCCCCGGTGTTTGAAATTCATTCCCATTTCTTGCATGGGACCTAAGCATGCACCCAAGGACACATATTTGATTTTCAACCAATTTATATGCACTGGAGCATGTGCATGTAGTTCAAATTTGAATTATGCACATAAATGCATTGAAAACTCAGTTAATGCATAAAAATGTCCAAACGAACCCTGAAAAATCACACAACACTCCTGTTGTTCTATGTTGACACGAGAAAAAAATTTGAAGGCAATAAGAGGCAATGGATATCGTTTCATCCACAAAGGTGGGACGTTCCCTACCGAAAACCATCATGCTTGTTGTGAGAAGCTCCGTTTGTTTGAAGCATATACCCAAACCTGTCCCAAATGGGACAAAATTTGTACCACGGCATGTTGATGCTGCTCCATGATAGCATGCCAAGTTCCATGAATTTCAGACGAGTTTTGGATTCACTAGAATTTAAAAACCATGCATCTCAATGTTTTACCGGCAATCAATGGTGCTCCGGTGTTTGAAATTCATTCCCATTTCTTGCATGGGACCTAAGCATGCACCCAAGGACACATATTTGATTTTCAACCAATTTATATGCACTGGAGCAAGTGCATGTAGTTCAAATTTGAATTATGCACATACATGCATTGAAAACTCAGTTAATGCATAAAAATGCCCAAAGAACCCCGAAAAATCACAAAAAATCACACAACACTCCTGTTGTTCTATGTTGACACGAGAAAAAAATTTGAAGGCAATAAGAGGCAATGGATATCGTTTCATCCACAAAGGTGGGACGTTCCCTACCGAAAACCATCATGCTTGTTGTGAGAAGCTCCGGTTTGTTTGAAGCATATACCCAAACCTGTCCCAAATGGGACAAAATTTGTACCACGGCATGTTGCTGCCGCTCCATGATAGCATGCCAAGTTCCATGAATTTCAGACGAGTTTTGGATTCACTAGAATTTAAAAACCATGCATCTCAATGTTTTACCGGCAATCAATGGTGCTCCGGTGTTTGAAATTCATTCCCATTTCTTGCATGGGACCTAAGCATGCACCCAAGGACACATATTTGATTTTCAACCAATTTATATGCACTGGAGCAAGTGCATGTAGTTCAAATTTGAATTATGCACATACATGCATTGAAAACTCAGTTAATGCATAGAAATGTCCAAACGAACCCCGAAAAATCACAAAAAATCACACAACACTCCTGTTGTTCTAAGTTGACACGAGAAAAAAATTGAAAGCAATATGAGGAAATGGATATCGTTTCATCCACAAAGGTGGGACGTTCCCTACCGAAAACCATCATGCTTGTTGTGAGAAGCTCCGGTTTGTTCGAAGCATATACCCAAACCTGTCCCCAAATGGGACAAAATTTGTACCACGGCATGTTGCTGCCGCTCCATGATAGCATGCAAGTTCCATGGAATTTTCAGACGAGTTTTGGATTCACTATGAATTTAAAAACCATGCATCTCAATGTTTTACCGGCAATCAATGGTGCTCCCGGTGTTTGAAATTCATTCCCATTTCTGCATGGGACCTAAGCATGCACCCAAGGACACATATTTGATTTTCAACCAATTTATATGCACTAGGAGCATGTGCATGTAGTTCAAATTTGAATTATGCACATAAATTGCATTGAAAACTCAGTTAATGCATAAAAATGTCCAAACGAACCCCGAAAAATCACAAAAAATCACACAACACTCCTGTTGTTCTATGTTGACACGAGAAAAAAATTTGAAGGCAATAAGAGGCAATGGATATCGTTTCATCCACAAAGGTGGGACGTTCCCTACCGAAAACCATCATGCTTGTTGTGAGAAGCTCCTTTGTTTGAAGCATATACCCAAAACTGTCCCAAATGGGACAAAATTTGTACCACGGCATGTTGCTGCCGCTCCATGATAGCATGCCAAGTTTCATGAATTTCAGACGAGTTTTGGATTCACTAGAATTTAAAAACCATGCATCTCAATGTTTTACCGGCAATCAATGGTGCTCCGGTGTTTGAAATTCATTCCCATTTCTTGCATCATGGGACCTAAGCATGCACCCAAGGACACATATTTGATTTTTCAACCAATTTATATGCATTGGAGTATGTGCATGTAGTTCAAATTTGAATTTTTCACCTGAAATGGCTAGAAAACCAATTTAATGTATGAAATGTTCAAACGAACCCTGAATAATTCCAATTCTTTCACGACACACATATAGTTGCATGTTGACTCCTGATAAAAGGTCTAGCAATTCAAACACCGTCCATTGTCGTTGTGACTCCATTATGTAATTCAAATCAAGATGAAAGATCAAGTAGATCGCACACAGTTTATTATCAGCAACCGAGTGAGATGTAGTACAAAATATGTTGGAGCAGCGTCGGTGTATAGTACGCGTATGGCTTATGCGAGAAGGTGCGTCGGATACAGTCCACAGGCGGCGTCTCAAGCACACTAGCTCGCTCCCCAAATATCATTTCACTATTTGATCGTCGCCGGTGAAAGATGGGCACATGGACCCGCGTCGTGAGGGCAACTTTGGTGGCCCACTCCGGTGAGAGTGCGGCCACAGCCGCCATGCACGTGCTAATAAGGTGCATGAGCGCGGCCGCAATTTGCGACTGGGCGGCAAAGGCAGCCCAAACGGGCGTTGTTGCATCTCAGGTGGCGGCAGCAACATCTGCCTCGGGGATAGCAACTGGCGAGAGCGGCACAACAGTTGTCCGTTCTGCAGCGGCGGCCTTAGCCCTGATGGAGGCCGCCCACAACCATTTCGAGGCCGCCCACGCCCAGCTCCAGGCGGTCACCGCACAAATCGAACGATGCTTCTCCGACAACGATCGCAACCCATGGCCAAAGAGCTGGCAATCGCCGAGAGCGTTCGAGCAGCCATACCTTCCTCCGCCGCATAACTTGCAACGACGGAGCCCGTCCAAGCCCAGATCGCGTCCGCCCATGCCCAGCTCGTGGCGGCCTTTTCCAAAGAGATGGAGGACGTGGATGGCGAGATTCTTGCCGAGTATGGTGCAATGGATGCCATGGAGCCCGTTCCCCAGGAGACCGTCGGGCGCAAGCTGGAAATGGAGGCGGCGGCGGAGATCCATGAGCACCAGCCGTAGTAGTACTCTATGTTTTGTTTAATTAATAGCGTCGGTCTTTAATTTGTTAGAGTAGTGTTTAGGTCAGCTAGCTCTGTTTAATTGCTAAACTTGCTCAATTAAGAAGTGTGGGTGTGTTGTAGTCTCCTTTGTGTACCCAAATTATGCAATGACGTGGATGACCACTTTAACCATGGAAATTCGAACCTAAACTTTTGACATTCAAACTCATCACACACGGGTTAAGCTATCTGAATCGTTTGTCATGTCCACATATCATACACAGTTCTGAATAAGGGACCGTGTCTGATGACACTTTGTGCGCCAGTTTTTTGGCTGAAGTGATTCCAAATTTTCGGCTTCCGGGGAAATTATCTACCTCCCCGACCCCTCCCCCTTACCAAAAGCCACATTTCACCTCTTTCCACCTTCGTTTCCAAGTTGAAACCTTCACTCCTTGCTTGCAGCGTTGCCGTCTCCTCGCTGACAACCCTCCTTCATGCTGCTCGGCCTCCTCTATCCAGCCAGGTAATCCACACCCTACCCCATCCTCCTCCTCCTTCCACATCCCACATGCCCCGACCATTGGCACGAGCGCGACACCTTCCACCCTTATCACCGACCCCTCCACCAAATAAGCACCGGCCTAAGCCATGGTGCACGTAGTATAGCCAGGACCTCAAGGAGCATTTGGCAGCGGAGAAGCAAATCGCGGCTGCACGTGCGGAGGAGGTTGGGATGGCTACCATTCGTGCCGACCCCTAGATCTTGGAGGAGCACCTTGCCAATTGCTAGCTACACCGGTTAAGCATGCTCAGTTTACCAGCTGCGTGTGCTGCTCCTCCCTTTCCTTCACAAAATCTAGTCAATTATGCTATCTAATTTCACCATGCAATCTGCTGCTCTAGTGTATATGTTCTATATGTCGTGCAGTGTGGTGCTAACTTATTAACTGTTTTGTTAATTAGTTGTCGTCTTCAGTTAACTGTTGGTTCAATTATGCAAATGTGATGTTCAATTCTTTAGGCTGCAATTTTGTATTGTCTTCCATGTGAGAAATAAATCAAATGTATCTTTACAAAATTGTGGGTGCAATCTGTTATTGTATACCATGTGAGGAATACATTGAATTTAGCTGTACTAAATAAATGAGAAACAAATACAATTGCTACAATTGGCTATAGTTAACTGTTTGGTTAACTCTCTGATCTTCTATTAGGAATATGTTATATTGTGCAATGTGGTGCTCAGTTGATGTTTGGTTCATTTGTTGTGGTGTTTAGTTAACTTCTTGGTTCAATGTTATATTGTGCAATGTGGTGCTCAGTTAATGTTTGGTTCTCTTGTTGTGGTGTTTAGTTAACTGCTTGGTTCAATTCTGCAATGCGATGTCCAATTGTCGTGGGTAGAATTTTGTATGTTGTGCATGTGAGGAATAAATCACATATTAATAAATGTTTGGTTTAATACATGAGAAACATATACAAGTGCGATATTTCGTAGTTCTTAATCATGTTTAGTTTGGGTAAATGGGTTTTCAGTGTGGCTTCAATTAATCTAATGAATCTGCAATGTGCTTATTTTTCATCAACATATTTTACTGATAGCATGCGAACCCTTACTTTCCGTGATGACTAACTACCTTATATGTGTTGCAGGGAAACAATGGGAAGCACTGAGGTTTATAATCAAGGTTAGCACGTGCATGGTCCGTTGTCTAATAGCACATTATTGTGCAATTGCAGGAACCATTCTAATATTTTGGTTTTTAACAATTTGGTCTTGCACATGTAGGTCCTGCTGTCAGAGGTTTGACCCACTGTTTGACCCTTTTTGCATATGGGGAAATGAGTTGTGCATGAATATCAAACAAATCAAGAAACTCGGAAAGATTGTTAGGATAAAGAAATTAGCGACAAAAAACAACAAGATATTTGTCTGCGCAATGAAGAAGACATCAATTCACCACAAGATGGTACTAACTATTATACCTTGCCTTTTTTTATTCCTTTTCCCCATTTCCTATATAGAGAAGATATTTATGCACATCCTTGTTTTCAGGACTTTCCAAAGCAGTTCACTGATGATCACCTCTCAAACCACCTCTATGATCAGGAGGCGAGGAAGGTTTTCATACAACACCCACGGTTCAATATTGAAGTGTTCCTGAAGAGGTCGAAGGACGGACGGTCAATCATCCACAGGCATTGGCCTAGAGTTGCAAAGACCTTCAACATGAATGAAGGCTCAATATTCGCCTTCCGCTTCAGCTGTTTTCCAGATAAGATGCATCTGTCTATATAATTTCTATGATGCTAATTTCGAAAGATTCTACATGTTGCATGTGGAACTTGCTGCTGGTGCAGTTGTGTAATGGGGTAGCTGAGTGCTGAAGCTATATCATGTTGTACTCTGATGTATTTCAATTATGAAATTCTGCTTCCTTAATATGGAAATGAAATATATTGCGTTCTTAATTTGAATGTCAATTAGATTAATAAATGGATTATTAATAATAGGTCAATTAGCCCGCTAATGTCGAATTAGCCTGCTAATTGGGTTTTGATATTGCAAACGTTTGTTGAAAAAATACCGTGGGCGATGACCTCAGGTAACGCACACAGTTTCTAGGAATAAACCGTGTTTGTTGAAAAAATGGATTATCAATGAACAATCACACATGACTTTCTCTTGAAAACTGTTTGCGTTAGGCCACCTTGCAGAAACGTTTACCACATAAAAACTGTGTGTCATGGATAGCCTTTGCCACACAGTTTCTTCTATGGGCTGTGTGTGCTACATTCAATAATGCAAACGATTTAATGGGAAAAATTGTGTGTGATGTACCTATGAACGGAAACGTTTTCCTTGGATGTGCATACGTACGGAAACATTTAGCGGGGACTGACTGTGTGGGATGTACTCTCGACCGGAAACAATTTCGCCATATAATTTTATTTTTTAGCTCTACTGTACGTATTTCTGTATTTGAGTGCTCGTTGGTCGCACATGACCTCATTTTGCCGAACGTGTGTGCCAGGAGGGCATATCCCCGACGGTTTCTGGGTCGTGTGGGAAGGACCCCCTATCACCCACACTCACTTGGTGACGGTTCCAAATGCCACCGCGGAAAGGGGTAAAAAAACAGTTTGTTTAGGACCGACGCGCACCAGCGGCAGTCTTTCTTCGAGGATCGCTGCAAATGAGTTAAGTTGATGAGAACCTAGTGATTCAGCAACGGACATGAGTACCTGTGAACAGAGTATAGGCGCGAAGAATTTGGAGAGGTCATATGTGTTCTCAGAAGTTTTTGTAAATAAGAGCAGGTTTGAGAAATTTGACCAGATGTGTCTTGAGGAATTTCACAAAGCGTTCTTTGACTTAGTGTCCAGAGTTATATAGATTGAAAATCCACACAATTGAGGAATCATGAAGAAAAATGTGGCTTATAGAAACAAGTCAAGAATAGATGTTTGTATGAGGTGTTCAGAGTGTGAAGATTGACGAATAAATACCTTTTGAAGATTTTGAAGAAATTCTAGAATCAATAAGGGCAGTAAATGTAGCTTTTAATTACCATTGACGAAGAACATGATGAACTGGGAATGTAGATTGGATGTTCGTCAGTCCAGATCTTCCATGCCCTAACTTGGTAGAGGAAGACAACTACAGCGGTAGCGGAGTGAAGAAATCCGCGAGCGGCATGAGTACGACGGTGACGAGGTCGAGGCAGCGAAGCTCTTCCTCACCGGCGACGATGGAAGTAGCGGAGGCGCTAGGTTTTAAGAGCTCGAGCGAGGGAGTGAGGTCGAGCAGAGTAAAAACAGTATGAGGAGGATGAGGGGTATTTATAACCGAGGTGAAAAACTGCTCGTCCGTGGAAAATGGACGAACGTGCCCCTAACCCTTCTCATCCTTGTGACATGTGTCACCCACATACAGAGAGGTGGAGATTGTGAGTGATCGTGGGTGAATAGATAAGTATTATCATGGGATGTGGAACGGTTTAGGCAGCAACAGCCGAAAATTCGGATTAGAATATTTTATAGTTTCGTTCGCAGATTCTTCAGCTGACAAGGACACAATGAAGATTTTGAACGGGTTTCAAATAGAATGCACATGAAGAATTTGTGAACAGACTGGGTTGAGTATAGCATAGAGGGGGGAAGGATCCGATCACATTCACTTAGCAGAAAGATCAACTTGAAGAAATAACTATAAGTGAATGTTGTAGAGGACATAAACTCAAATTGCGAAGTGAGGACATTGCAAAGTTGAAGAAATCAACTGAGGAAATTCATGATGAAGAAAAACTCAAATTGAAGATTTTAAAATTTTGTTGGTAGCGTGACCCACCGTATAAGAATGATGATTTCAGACGCTGCGTACAATTCCCGAAGGGCTCTGAGAATCAAATTGTTCGTTAATTTGTTCACACATAGAGGGTTAGTCTTCATTCATTGAAGAAAAACTTTACTTTGTGTGTTGCACATCTAAGTCATCAATTTTGCATAAGTGTTAGGATGTGTGTCCTTTTCGAAGGACATTCGAAGATTCTAAGATATTTAGCTCACACCGCAAATTGCTAAATCTCTTCTCATCCAAGGGCTTTGTGAAGATATCAGCTAGCTGTTCTTCAGTCTTCACGTGCTCGATGGAGATGTCGCCCTTAAACACATGATCATGAAGAAAATGAGGACGGATCTGAATGTGCTTTGTCTTCGAGTGTTGAAGTGGGTTATGAGCAATCTTGATGGCACTCTCATTGTCACAATAGAGTGGCACATTCTTCACATTGATGCCGCAATCCTTGAGAGTTTGCTTCATCCATAGCAATTGAGCACAACACAATCCAGCAGCAATGTACTCAGCTTCAGCAGTAGAAAATGGCATGTGCCTGATGTTGACTTGCGGTCCACATGATCACCAGCATAGTCATAGTCTGAATATTCAATGAGATTAAAAGCCAAGCCCTTGGGATACCATAATCCAAGTGTTGGAGTGTGAGCTAGATATGGAAGAATATGATTCACAGCCTTATGGTGTGATTCCTTTGGTGTAGCTTGAAAACGGGCATACATGCAAACACTAAGCATAATATCTAGCCTAGATGCACATAAATACAATAAAGAGCCAATCATGGAGCGGTATACCTTTTGATCAAAGTCAATACCATTTTCATCAGTGCACAGATGGCCATTTGTGGGCATAGGGATTTTGACGCCTTTGCAATCTTGCATGCTGCATTTCCTCAACACATCCTTGAGGTATTTCTCCTGACATATGAAGATGCCATTTCGTTGTTGATGAATCTGAAGACCTAAGAAGAATTTCAATTCTCCCATCATTGACATTTGATAGTCTTCACTCATCATGTAGGCAAATTCATCACTGTAACGTTGGTCAGTAAAAGCCAAAGATGATATCATCAACATATATTTGACACACAAATAATTCATCATCATAAGCTTTGGTGAAAAGAGTTGGGTCAAGTGAACCCGGTTTGAAGCCTTTCTTCATGAGGAATTCCTTTAAAGTGTCATACCACGCCCAAGCGGCCTGCCTGAGGCCGTAGAGGGCCTTATTGAGTCTGAAGACTTTATCGGGATGCTTTGGATCCTCAAAACCTGGGGGTTGAGCAGCATATACTTCTTCCTCAAGCTTACCATTTAGGAATGCACTTTTCACATCCATTTGATATAAGATGATATTATGAAGGTTATCTTAAGCAAGTAATATGCGAATAGCTTCAAGTCTAGCAACAGGTGCAAAAGTTTCACCAAAATCAATTCCTCCAACCTGTGTGTAGCCTTGAGCTACAAGTCGTGCCTTATTCCTCACTATAAGGCCATTTTCATCTTGCTTGTTGTGGTAGATCCATTTTGTGTCGATGATATTGTGCTTGCGAGGGTCTGGTCGCTTGAGAAGTTCCCAGACGTTGTTGAGCTCGAACTGATGTAATTCCTCTTGCATCGCTTGAATCCACTCAAGCTCTAGAAATGCTTCATCTACCTTAGTGGGATCTGTGATAGAGAAGAAAGCAAAGTGCCCACAAAAGTTAGACAAATGTGAAGCTTTTGAGCGTGTGAAAGAACCTGGTGCATTTATGTCACTGATGATTTTCTCAATCTGTACTTCATTAGCAACGCGAGGATGAGCTGGTTGACGATGAGGAATTTGCTCAGCATTTTCTTCAGAGCCATTTTCTTCAAATGCACCAGCATGTTGTTCTTCACGTTCTGGAATGACTTCTTCAGCAGATTCTTCGGTAGGAACGAAATCCTCAGTAGCCTTGAACTTAATGGATTCCTCAGGCGGTATTTCATCTAGCATAGGAGGTAGGTGCTCTCTTTGCGAGCCATTAGTTTCATCGAACCACACATCTAAAGTTTCAACAACCTTGTGGTAATAGGTGTTGAAGACTCTGTAGGTGTGCGAGTCCTTACCATAACCAAGAATAAAACCTTCATGTGCTTTCGGTGCAAATTTAGAATTGTGATGCAAGTCTCTAATCCAACATTTAGCACCGAAGACACTGAAATAACTCACATTGGGTTTCTTGTTCGTGAGGACTTCATATGAGGTCTTTCTGAAGAATTTGTGAAGATATACCCTATTGATGATCTGGCATGCAGTATCAATTGCCTCATGCCAGAAGCAAGGAGGCGTCTTGTACTCATCAAGCATAGTGCGGGCCATCTCAACAAGAGTCCTGTTCTTGCGCTCCACGAAGCCATTCTGCTGAGGAATATAAGGAGCAAATAACTCGTGAGTAATATCAAGTTCATCAAGATAGTCATCATGACCAGTGTTCTTGAACTCAGTTCCATTGTTACTTCTGATGTGATTGATCTTCACACCAAAGTTGGTTGAAGCCCTCGAGGAAAATCGTTTGAAGACTTCCTGCACTTCAGTTTTTTAAGTGATGATATGCACCCATGTATAACGATAATAATCATCAACAATGACGAAGCCATATAGAGATGCAACATTTGTGAATGTGGCATAATGAGTAGGGCCAAAGAGATCCATGTGAAGCAATTCAAATGGACGAGTGGTAGTCATGATGGTCTTTGAGGGATGCTTGGCCTTGGTAATCTTTCTGGCTTCACAATCTCCACACAAATGGTCCTTGAGAAATTTGACACCCTTGATGCGAATGACATGCTTCTTCTTCGCGAGCGTGTGCAAATTCCTCATGCCAGCATGACCAAGTCATCGATACCATAGCCAGCCTTCTGAAGCTTTTGTAAGTAGACATGTAGCAGGTTATGGTCCTGTAGAGAAATCAACAATATACAAATCTCCTCTCCTAAAGCCTTCGAAGACTTTGGAATTGTCAGCTTCCATGATCACAATGCAATGATACTTGCCAAAGACAACAACCATATCAAGATCACAAAGCACTGAGATAGACATGAGGTTGAACCCTAAGGACTCGACAAGCGTCACTTTGTCCACGTGTCGATCCTTTGAGATTGCAACCTTACCTAGACCCAATACCTTGCTTTTGCCTTTGTCAGCGCAGGTCATATGCTTCAGATGCGATGGAGATAAAGCACTGTCCATCAATAAGCTCCTGTCACTGGTCATGTGATTCGTACATCCACTATCGAGGACCCACTCAGTGGCTTTGGGTTGATCATCCTGCAGATGAATTAGTGCAGATTACGAACTCATATATTTCATCGGTGAAGAATATGACATCAAATTCATCAGATTAGTTTCATCAAGCGATAGAGCAGGTAAAGTAATATGAGGACGTGAGAAATAAAAATTCATTTCTTCATGATTAGCTTACGTCCTTTCAAGATTATTCAGGTCTCCAGCAAGTTCTTTAGACGCTTTAGGTTTGTCTGGAGACCTGACCCTGCATAAGAAGTTAGTTCTTTTTCTTCACCACTCACATCTGAAGGGGTGGCAAAGAGTTCATCATTCTATGAGCTCCATAAGAGAAAGGTGGCATAGATGCCAATCCACTTCGTTTCACATAAGAGGGGTTACGGTAAGCATATGAGTAAGCAAAGAAATTCTTCGAGGATTTATGAACATAATTATTTGAAGAATAGTGAACATATCCATAACCCTTAGCCTTTCCCTGTGAAACAGAGGTGTTAGCATGATGATGTTCATATGAGGAGTTTGATCCATGTGAGGAGTGTGGTCCATATGAGGACTTGGTTCCATACGAATACTTCGGTGCATATGAAGAATTTGATCTGGGATTCCTATTCTTCACAGGTAGTGTCATGATGACATTCACCTGAAGAATTTCAGGGCACTTTTTGGAAGCTAGATTTTCTTCATAGGAGGACCGTTCCTGCAGTTAGTGCCAACATATCTAGCAAATACTTCACCATTCTGATTTTGAACAGTTTATATATGGAGTCAAATGACGCATCAGAACAATATGAAGATTCACATGTAAAGCCATATAAAGTAGATGGATCCACTGAAGTTCCCTTTGCAGCTACCCATGTAGTTTTGGGATATTGCTCAGGTTTCCAGTAGGTCCCATCAGCACTGAGTTTCCTCTCAAAGGCAATACCCTCTTTCCTAGGGTTCCTGTTGAGGATCTGCTTCTTAAGCACATCACAAAGAGCACGATCCCCTTTGAGGCTTTTGTACATGCCTGTCACATACAATTCCTTCAGCCCTGCATGGTCAGTGATACTAGCAGCATCCTTCAGATGAGGAATTAGTGATAGCAGAGACAGGTGAAGAATTTGCAGCAATAGAAGCATTTGAACTTTCAGGAGATGAATTAGCAGATTCACGTTCAATGCACTTCAAACATGGAGGAATAAATTCTTCCAGAGTAGCGCTGATTTGTTGAGCAAGTAATGAATCACGCTCCTTCTGAAGATCTTCATAACTCACTCTTAACTTTTGAAGATCTGGCTTTCTTTGAAGAAATTGATAAGAAAGCTTCTCATGATCAGATAAGAGAGTGTTATGATGACTCTGAAGATTATTAAACTAAGTCTGAAGTCTCTGATGATTTTTCCAGTCAAAGTTTTAGTGCGATCCATTTCTTCACCCAACATATCATCGCTTTTGTCTAGCATATTTTGAACTTTTTCAAGAGCCTTTTGTTGTTTCATAGCAATCTTAGCAAGTTTAGAATAGCTAGGCTTGAGGTTTTCATCAGATTCATCCTCACTTGATTCAGAGGAGGGATACTTGAGTACCTTTGCACCTTTTGCCATGAAGCAATAGGTGGGAGCATAGTCATCATTGTCGTCAGTGGTGTTGGGGAGGTCCTTTTCCTCAGTGTTGAAGATGGACTTGCTGACGAACGCAGTAGCGAGGGCTAGGCTTGCCACACCAGAGTCTGACTCCTCAGAAGCCCCCTCTTCCTCATTTTCCTCAGATTCAGCCTTAGAGTCCATTTCCTTGCCAATGAATGCCTGAGCCTTCTTGGAGCTGTTCTTCTTATGAGATGAAGACCTTAAAGGTTTTGATGAAGAGGACTTTGAAGATTTCTTCTTCTTCTTTGAATCATCAGAACTATAGTCCTTATACTTCTTCTTCATTGATTCCATTTCCCACCGAGGACAATCTTGAATGTAGTGACAGGGTTTCTTGCATTTGTGGCAAAGTATCTTCTTGTAATCACGAGATGAGGAATCTGATCTTAGGTCAACGCTTATTAAGGATTTTCCAAAATGACCACGTCCTAAGAACTTCTGGAATTTCCTCACGAGCATTGCTAGCTCCTGGCTTAGTTCTTCAGGATCACCAAGGCTGCTACCAGAATCATCACCTTTAGATTCAGACACTGCCTTGGCCTTCAGATCTCCTGATCTGCCATAGCTCGGTCCATAGAGATATCTCTTCTTAGCAAGTTGGAACTCATGAGTGTTTAGCCTCTCAAGGATATCAGCGGGATCAAGTGACTTGTAGTCTCCACATTCTTTTATCATCAGTGCAAGGGTGTCAAATGAGGTATCAAGCGATCGAAGCAATTTCTTCACCACCTCATGGTCGGTGATGTCAGAGGCACCAAGTGCTTGAAGCTCATTTGAAATTTCAGTGAGGCGATTGAAGGTTTGCTGAACATTTTCATTGTCAAGGCTTTTGAAGCGATTGAAGAGATTGCGAAGAACGTGAACTCGAGAGTCACGCTGGGTTGAGACTCCTTCATTGACCTTGGACAACCTGTCCCAGATAAGTTTTGCTGTCTCCAAAGCACTCACTCTGCCATACTTCCCTTTGCTCAGAAGGCCACATATGATGTTCTTCGCTTGAGAGTCGAGTTGCTGGAATCTCTTCACATCAACAGCGTTGATGGTAGGAGTGACGGAGGGGACGCCATTTTCCACAACGTACCAGACATCGTTGTCAATTGCCTCAAGATGCATTCGCATCTTATTCTTCCAGCAGGGGTAGTCCGTCCTATCGAAGATAGGACACCCAGTAGAGACCTTGATCATACCTGCGGTTGACATAACTAAAACTCCAGGCGGTTAAATGAAAATCACAGAACAAGGGAGTACCTCGCTCTGATACCACTTGAAAGTGCGTTAAGTCGCCTAGAGGGGGACTGAATAGGAGATTTTTAAGAATTCTTCAGTAAGGAATTTCAGTGTGAGGAAATTCCTAAGCTAAGAACTACTTGTAGCGGAAAAAAACTACTCCGATGCAGACATGACATAACATAAGCATGGACATCATGATGAATAGGAATCAAACACAGAGTACAAAAAGCATAAGCATAGGATAAAACAGAATGAAGACAAACAGACTGAAAAATTGAACTGAGGAAACTGAGAATGTCCTCAGTCAAAGTCTTCAAACAGATATAATGATTTGGTAGACCAGTTCCAACTGCTGTGACAGTTGTATGTCTGGTTAGAGGGGCTAGGTATTTAAACCTAAGGACACACAGTACCGGACACCCAGCACTCACCGTATTCTCCTTGAACTAAGGTCACACAGACCTTGTCCAATCACTCGTGGTAAGTCTTCAAGTGACTTCCAAACCTTCACAAACTCGGTCACTCAGCGATCCACGATTTCCACTTGGATGCTCTAGACCATGACACCTAACAGTCTAGAGGATGCACATTCCTCAAAGGTAACAAGCATCGGTTCCACACATGAACAATCTCTTCAGTGATGCTCAATCACTTTGGGTTTGTAGGTGTTTGGTTTGGGGTTTTGGATTTTTCCTCGCTTGATGATTTTCGCTCAAAGTCCTCGGAGGATGGGATGCTCTCAATGACAAGTGTCAGTTTCTCATGGAGTAGCCAACCAGCTAGTGGTTGTAGGGGGCGGCTATTTATAGCCTAGGGAGCAGCCTGACATGATAAGACATAAATGCCCTTCAATGATATCACCGTTAGGTCGGTAGATATTTTGGGACAGCTGGCATGTAGCACAACAACGGTCGGAAATTTGAGGTATCAAATTCCTCAAGGCTATCATGTTCCTCACTTGTAGGCAATCCGCACTAGCAAATTCCTAACTCCTCAGTCAGGACCTCAGAGACCAGAAGAACTTCATCTCTGTGACTGAAGAAATTGACTGAACTATATGAGATTTCCAATGGCTTCACTCGAAGGGATTGGTAGGTGTAGGATTTTGAGTTGAGCATCACTTGGAAACTTTTCCGCGGTTTTACCTTGACCCCCTTAAACAGTACGGTGTTTCCTATGACTCAAGAAAGAGAAAATGAAACTACAAAAACAAAAGTATTCATGCTTCATGTTCCTCGAATGAATATCAAGTCTTCATGGTCACATCAATTTCTTCACTTTCAAAGTCTTCGGAAAGCCTTCATAGATCCAAAATCTTCAGTTGAAGACATTCATTTTTAGGGGTCGACTTTCTCTGTAAATATTAAACTCCTCATAGACTTATGGACCTGTGTATACTAATGCATTAGTCCCTTAACCTATAAGTCTTCAATACACCAAAATCACTATGGGGCACTAGATGCACTTACAGGGCCTTTTCTAGGGATATGCCGAAGGGGGAATCGATCACGGAGGGCTTCTACATCAACACCATTGCCTCTCCGATGAAGCGTGAGTAGTTTACCACAGACCTTCGGGTCCATAGTTATTAGCTAGATGGCTTATTCTCTCTCTTTGATTCTCAATACAAAGTTATCCTCGATGTTCTTGGAGATCTATTCGATGTAATACACTTTTGCGGTGTGTTTGTCGAGATCCGATGAATTGTGGATTTATGAACAAGATTATCTATGAATATTATTTGGTTCTTCTCTGAATTCTTATATGCATGATCTGATATCTTTGCAAGTCTCTTTGAATTATCGGTTTAGTTTGGACTACTAAATTGATCTTTCTTGCAATGGGAGAAGTGCTTAGCTTTGGGTTCAATCTTGCGGTGTCCTTTCCCAGTGACAGTAGGGGCAGCAAGGCACATATTGTATTTTGGCATCGAGGATAAAAATATGGGATTTATATCATATTTCTTGAGTTTATCCCTCTACATCATGTCATCTTGCTTAAGGTGTTACTCCGTTCTTATGAACTTAATACTCTAGATGCATGTTGGATAGTGGTCGATGTGTGGAGTAATAGTAGTAGATGCAGAATCGTTTCGATCTACTGGACATAGAAGTGATGCCTATATTCATGATCATTGCCTTAGATATCTTCATAACTATGCGCCTTTCTATCAATTGCTTGGCAGTAATTTGTTCACCCACTGTAATACATGCTATCTTGAGAGAAGCCACTAGTGAAACCTATGGCCTCCGGGTCTCTTTCCTATTATATTACATCTCTTTTATTTACATCGCATCTCGTTTACTATTTTGCAATCTTTACTTTCCAATCTATACAACAAAAATACCAAAAATATTTACTTTACTATCTCTATTAGATCTCACTTTTGGGAGTGACCATGAAGGGATTGACAACCCCTTTATCCCGTTGGTTGCAAGGTTCTTGATTGTTTGTGCAGGTACTAGGTGACTTGTGTGTTGTCTCTGACTAGATTGATACATTGGTTCTCAAAACCGAGGGAAATACTGATGCTAATTTGCTGCATCACCCTTTCCTGTTCAAGGGAAAACCAACGCATGCTCAAGAGGTAGCAATATAGCGCAAAACTTGAGAAAGTCTTCATGAACCACCGGTAGGATTGGAAAAAAATGAATGAATCACAAAGGAAAAGGAATCTTGAGCGAACCACCCTATGAATTAGAAAATGAACGAAGAAAAAAGAATGCCTCACCGGGAAGAATTGGAAAACCACAAAGATACTTGGGGGAATTTAGAGACAAGAGAATGAAGAGATTACGAACGGATTAAAGAATACTTTACAGACGCACCGGGATAATTGGGTAATGGTAGCTGGAATGTGAGGATGAAAAATTCTTTTGGAATGATGGCCTTCAGATAATTGAAACGGAAAAAAATGCATGCAAAGCATTTGGGACGGTCATGAAAAGAATTTTCGACGACTCGAAACAATTGAGA